>NC_133668.1:26493601-26498814 GCF_048934315.1 Petromyzon marinus | reverse complement strand
GGGAGCGGGGTGGGGGGTGCGGGTGGGGGGGAGCGGGTGGGGGAGCGGGGTGGGGGGAGCGGGTGGGGGGAGCGGGTGGGGGGAGCGGGTGGGGGGAGCGGGTGGGGGGAGCGGGTGGGGGAGCGGGTGGGGGGAGCGGGTGGGGGAGCGGGTGGGGGGAGCGGGTGGGGGAGCGGGTGGGGGGAGCGGGTGGGGGGAGCGGGTGGGGGGAGCGGGTGGGGGGAGCGGGTGGGGGGAGCGGGTGGGGGGAGCGGGTGGGGGAGCGGGTGGGGGGAGCGGGTGGGGGGAGCGGGTGGGGGGAGCGGGTGGGGGGAGCGGGTGGGGGGAGCGGGTGGGGGAGCGGGTGGGGGGAGCGGGTGGGGGAGCGGGTGGGGGGAGCGGGTGGGGGGAGCGGGTGGGGGGAGCGGGTGGGGGGAGCGGGTGGGGGGAGCGGGTGGGGGGAGCGGGTGGGGGGAGCGGGTGGGGGGAGCGGGTGGGGGGAGCGGGTGGGGGGAGCGGGTGGGGGGAGCGGGTGGGGGGAGCGGGTGGGGGGAGCGGGTGGGGGGAGCGGGTGGGGGAGCGGGTGGGGGGAGCGGGTGGGGGGAGCGGGTGGGGGGAGCGGGTGGGGGGAGCGGGTGGGGGGAGCGGGTGGGGGGAGCGGGTGGGGGGGAGCGGGTGGGGGGAGCGGGTGGGGGAGCGGGTGGGGGGAGCGGGTGGGGGGAGCGGGTGGGGGGAGCGGGTGGGGGGAGCGGGTGGGGGGAGCGGGTGGGGGGAGCGGGTGGGGGGAGCGGGTGGGGGGAGCGGGTGGGGGGAGCGGGTGGGGGGAGCGGGTGGGGGGAGCGGGTGGGGGGAGCGGGTGGGGGGAGCGGGTGGGGGGAGCGGGTGGGGGAGCGGGTGGGGGGAGCGGGTGGGGGGAGCGGGTGGGGGGAGCGGGTGGGGGGAGCGGGTGGGGGGAGCGGGTGGGGGGAGCGGGTGGGGGAGCGGGTGGGGGGAGCGGGTGGGGGGAGCGGGTGGGGGGAGCGGGTGGGGGGAGCGGGTGGGGGGAGCGGGTGGGGGGAGCGGGTGGGGGGAGCGGGTGGGGGGAGCGGGTGGGGGGAGCGGGTGGGGGGAGCGGGTGGGGGGAGCGGGTGGGGGGAGCGGGTGGGGGGAGCGGGTGGGGGGAGCGGGTGGGGGGAGCGGGTGGGGGGAGCGGGTGGGGGGAGCGGGTGGGGGGAGCGGGTGGGGGGAGCGGGTGGGGGGAGCGGGTGGGGGGAGCGGGTGGGGGGAGCGGGTGGGGGGAGCGGGTGGGGGGAGCGGGTGGGGGGAGCGGGTGGGGGGAGCGGGTGGGGGGAGCGGGTGGGGGGAGCGGGTGGGGGGAGCGGGTGGGGGAGCGGGTGGGGGGAGCGGGTGGGGGGAGCGGGTGGGGGGAGCGGGTGGGGGGAGCGGGTGGGGGGAGCGGGTGGGGGAGCGGGTGGGGGGAGCGGGTGGGGGGAGCGGGTGGGGGGAGCGGGTGGGGGGAGCGGGTGGGGGGAGCGGGTGGGGGGAGCGGGTGGGGGGAGCGGGTGGGGGGAGCGGGTGGGGGGAGCGGGTGGGGGGGAGCGGGTGGGGGAGCGGGTGGGGGGAGCGGGTGGGGGGAGCGGGTGGGGGGAGCGGGTGGGGGGAGCGGGTGGGGGGAGCGGGTGGGGGGAGCGGGTGGGGGGAGCGGGTGGGGGGAGCGGGTGGGGGGAGCGGGTGGGGGGAGCGGGTGGGGGGAGCGGGTGGGGGGAGCGGGTGGGGGGAGCGGGTGGGGGGAGCGGGTGGGGGGAGCGGGTGGGGGGAGCGGGTGGGGGGAGCGGGTGGGGGAGCGGGTGGGGGGAGCGGGTGGGGGGAGCGGGTGGGGGGAGCGGGTGGGGGGAGCGGGTGGGGGGAGCGGGTGGGGGGAGCGGGTGGGGGGAGCGGGTGGGGGGAGCGGGTGGGGGGAGCGGGTGGGGGGAGCGGGTGGGGGGAGCGGGTGGGGGGAGCGGGTGGGGGGAGCGGGTGGGGGGAGCGGGTGGGGGGAGCGGGTGGGGGGAGCGGGTGGGGGGAGCGGGTGGGGGGAGCGGGTGGGGGGAGCGGGTGGGGGGAGCGGGTGGGGGGAGCGGGTGGGGGGAGCGGGTGGGGGGAGCGGGTGGGGGGAGCGGGTGGGGGGAGCGGGTGGGGGGAGCGGGTGGGGGGAGCGGGTGGGGGGAGCGGGTGGGGGGAGCGGGTGGGGGGAGCGGGTGGGGGGAGCGGGTGGGGGGAGCGGGTGGGGGGAGCGGGTGGGGGGAGCGGGTGGGGGGAGCGGGTGGGGGGAGCGGGTGGGGGGAGCGGGTGGGGGGAGCGGGTGGGGGGAGCGGGTGGGGGGAGCGGGTGGGGGGAGCGGGTGGGGGGAGCGGGTGGGGGGAGCGGGTGGGGGGAGCGGGTGGGGGGAGCGGGTGGGGGGAGCGGGTGGGGGGAGCGGGTGGGGGAGCGGGTGGGGGGAGCGGGTGGGGGGAGCGGGTGGGGGGAGCGGGTGGGGGGAGCGGGTGGGGGGAGCGGGTGGGGGGAGCGGGTGGGGGGAGCGGGTGGGGGGAGCGGGTGGGGGGAGCGGGTGGGGGGAGCGGGTGGGGGGAGCGGGTGGGGGGAGCGGGTGGGGGGAGCGGGTGGGGGGAGCGGGTGGGGGGAGCGGGTGGGGGGAGCGGGTGGGGGGAGCGGGTGGGGGGAGCGGGGTGGGGGGAGCGGGTGGGGGGAGCGGGTGGGGGGAGCGGGTGGGGGGAGCGGGTGGGGGGAGCGGGTGGGGGAGCGGGTGGGGGGAGCGGGTGGGGGGAGCGGGTGGGGGGAGCGGGTGGGGGGAGCGGGTGGGGGGAGCGGGTGGGGGGAGCGGGTGGGGGGAGCGGGTGGGGGGAGCGGGTGGGGGGAGCGGGTGGGGGGAGCGGGTGGGGGGAGCGGGTGGGGGGAGCGGGTGGGGGGAGCGGGTGGGGGGAGCGGGTGGGGGGAGCGGGTGGGGGGAGCGGGTGGGGGGAGCGGGTGGGGGGAGCGGGTGGGGGGAGCGGGTGGGGGGAGCGGGTGGGGGGAGCGGGTGGGGGGAGCGGGTGGGGGGAGCGGGTGGGGGGAGCGGGTGGGGGGAGCGGGTGGGGGGGAGCGGGTGGGGGGAGCGGGTGGGGGGAGCGGGTGGGGGGAGCGGGTGGGGGGAGCGGGTGGGGGGAGCGGGTGGGGGGAGCGGGTGGGGGAGCGGGTGGGGGGAGCGGGTGGGGGGAGCGGGTGGGGGGAGCGGGTGGGGGGAGCGGGTGGGGGAGCGGGTGGGGGGAGCGGGTGGGGGGAGCGGGTGGGGGGAGCGGGTGGGGGGAGCGGGTGGGGGGAGCGGGTGGGGGGAGCGGGTGGGGGGAGCGGGTGGGGGGAGCGGGTGGGGGGAGCGGGTGGGGGGAGCGGGTGGGGGGAGCGGGTGGGGGGAGCGGGTGGGGAGGGGGGGGAGCGGGTGGGGGGAGCGGGTGGGGGGAGCGGGTGGGGGGAGCGGGTGGGGGGAGCGGGTGGGGGGAGCGGGTGGGGGGAGCGGGTGGGGGGAGCGGGTGGGGGGAGCGGGTGGGGGGAGCGGGTGGGGGGGAGCGGGTGGGGGGAGCGGGTGGGGGGAGCGGGTGGGGGGAGCGGGTGGGGGGAGCGGGTGGGGGGAGCGGGTGGGGGGAGCGGGTGGGGGGAGCGGGTGGGGGGAGCGGGTGGGGGGAGCGGGTGGGGGGAGCGGGTGGGGGGAGCGGGTGGGGGGAGCGGGTGGGGGGAGCGGGTGGGGGGAGCGGGTGGGGGGAGCGGGTGGGGGGAGCGGGTGGGGGGAGCGGGTGGGGGGAGCGGGTGGGGGGAGCGGGTGGGGAGGGTGGGGGGAGCGGGTGGGGGGAGCGGGTGGGGGGAGCGGGTGGGGGGAGCGGGTGGGGGGAGCGGGTGGGGGGAGCGGGTGGGGGAGCGGGTGGGGGGAGCGGGTGGGGGGAGCGGGTGGGGGGAGCGGGGTGGGGGAGCGGGTGGGGGGAGCGGGTGGGGGGAGCGGGTGGGGGGAGCGGGTGGGGGGAGCGGGTGGGGAGCGGGTGGGGGGAGCGGGTGGGGGGAGCGGGTGGGGGGAGCGGGTGGGGGGAGCGGGTGGGGACGGGGGGGAGCGGGTGGGGGGAGCGGGTGGGGGGAGCGGGTGGGGGGAGCGGTGGGGGAGCGGGTGGGGAGCGGGTGGGGGGAGCGGGTGGGGGGAGCGGGTGGGGGGAGCGGGTGGGGGGAGCGGGTGGGGGGAGCGGGTGGGGGGAGCGGGTGGGGGGAGCGGGTGGGGGGAGCGGGTGGGGGGAGCGGGTGGGGGGAGCGGGTGGGGGAGCGGGTGGGGGGAGCGGGTGGGGCTGGGGGAGCGGGTGGGGGACGGGTGTGGGGGAGCGGGTGGGGGGAGCGGGTGGGGGGAGCGGGTGGGGGGAGCGGGTGGGGGGAGCGGGTGGGGGGAGCGGGTGGGGGGAGCGGGTGGGGGGAGCGGGTGGGGGGAGCGGGTGGGGGAGCGGGTGGGGGGAGCGGGTGGGGGGAGCGGGTGGGGGGAGCGGGTGGGGGGAGCGGGTGGGGGAGCGGGGGGGGGGGAGCGGGTGGGGGGAGCGGGTGGGGGGAGCGGGTGGGGGGAGCGGGTGGGGGGAGCGGGTGGGGGGAGCGGGTGGGGGGAGCGGGTGGGGGGAGCGGGTGGGGGGAGCGGGTGGGGGGAGCGGGTGGGGGGAGCGGGTGGGGGGAGCGGGTGGGGGGAGCGGGTGGGGGGAGCGGGTGGGGGGAGCGGGTGGGGGGAGCGGGTGGGGGGAGCGGGTGGGGGGAGCGGGTGGGGGGAGCGGGTGGGGGGAGCGGGTGGGGGGAGCGGGTGGGGGAGCGGGTGGGGGGAGCGGGTGGGGGGAGCGGGTGGGGGGAGCGGGTGGGGGGAGCGGGTGGGGGAGCGGGTGGGGGGGGCGGGTGGGGGGAGCGGGTGGGGGGAGCGGGTGGGGGGAGCGGGGTGGGGGGAGCGGGTGGGGGGAGCGGGTGGGGGGAGCGGGTGGGGGAGCGGGTGGGGGGAGCGGGTGGGGGGAGCGGGTGGGGGGAGCGGGTGGGGGGAGCGGGTGGGGGGAGCGGGTGGGGGGAGCGGGTGGGGGGAGCGGGTGGGGGGGAGCGGGTGGGGGGAGCGGGTGGGGGGAGCGGGTGGGGGGAGCGGGTGGGGGAGCGGGTGGGGGGAGCGGGTGGGGGGAGCGGGTGGGGGGAGCGGGTGGGGGGAGCGGGTGGGGGGAGCGGGTGGGGGGAGCGGGTGGGGGGAGCGG
>NC_133668.1:26458601-26488601 GCF_048934315.1 Petromyzon marinus | reverse complement strand
GGCCTTAGCTTTTTGGGAACAGGGATGATGGTGGAGGACTTGAGACAGGCTGGTACATGGCATGTCTCCAGGGAGGTGTTAAAGATGTTGGTGAACACCGGAGACAGCTGGTCAGCACAGTGCCTGAGGGTGGCTGGAGAGACAGAGTCCGGCCCGGCTGCTTTGCGTGGATTCTGCCTCTTGAAAAGTCTATTAACTTCTCCCTCCTGAAAGGAGATAGTCGTCTCTGTAGTATTGGTGGGGGATGGGGCCTCTTGGGTTGGAAGGGGTGGTTCAGGACAGTCCAATTGTCTTTCAAATCTACAGTAGAACTCGTTCAGGTCGTTGGCTAGGCGGGAGTCGTTAGTGGTGTGGGGGGCTCTGGGTTTGTAGTTGGTGATCTGCCTGAGCCCTCTCCAGACAGAAGCAGCGTCGTTTGTAGAGAACTGGTGTTTTAGTCTCTCTGAGTACAGTCGTTTAGCCTCTCTCACCGCTTTACTAAACCTGTTCTTCGACTCCTTGAATCTGTCTCTATCTCCACTCCTAAACGCTTCCTCCTTCTCCAACCTCAACCTTCTGAGCTTTGCTGAGAACCAGGGCTTATTGTTGTTAAAGTTCACCCTGGTACGTGTTGGGATACAGCAGTCCTCACAGAAGCTGATGAAGGACGTCACAGCCTCTGTGAGTTCATCCAGACTATTGGTAGCAGTCGTGAACATATCCCAGTCAGTACAGTCTAAGCACGCCCGCAAATCTTCCACAGCCTTACTGGTCCACTGTTTAGATGTCCTCACAGCAGGTTTACAGAGTTTTAGTTTCTGCCTGTATGCAGGAATCAGGTGGACCATGGCATGGTCAGAGTGTCCTAGTGCTGCTCGGGGGATGGCGTGGTAGGCTCTACTGACTGTAGTGTAGCAGTGATCCAGAGTGTTCCCTTCTCTGGTTGGGCATTTAATGAATTGTATGTATTTGGGGAGTTCGTGGCTGAGATTACCTTTGTTAAAGTCGCCAAGTACGATAACCAACGAATCTGGATTTGCTCGCTCCACACTCAGAATCTGATTGGCGAGCATGCGTTGGGCCTCTTTAACCTGAGGACAAGGCGGCAAATAAACTCCGACCAAAATGAGAGACGCGAACTCGCGAGGCGAGTAAAACGGTTTACAGGTTATAAAAATTGATTCAAGGAGTGGAGAACAATGTTGCAGAATCACTGTGACATCTACACACCAGCCACTGTTAATGTAAAAACAAATACCACCGCCTTTCGTCTTGCCGGAGAGTGCTATGTCACGATCCGATCTTACAAGATGGAATCCTGCTAGTTGTAGCGAAGTGTCCGGAATCAAATCACACAGCCATGTTTCCGTGAAGCACAATGCAGAAGCTGAAATAAAGTCTTTGTTTTTTACCATCAGTAGCTGAAGTTCATCCATTTTGTTGTACAGTGAACGTACGTTGGAGAGGAAAAAGCTCGGAAGCACTGTTCGGATCCCGCGTCTGCGTAGCCGTACTAGAGCCCCCGACCGTTTACCCCTTGGGCGGCGTGTCGCTGCTTGAGCAAAGCCTAGCGCGGCATTGACTAGAATGCCTACTAATTCTGCCGCTGGAAGCAGAAAAGTAGGAATTAAATCCACAGGAGTTGTTTCCCTGATATTTAAAAGTTCGTCTCTTGTTAGAGAACTCCGAAAATCTTGGCAAAACACTGAATTGACAGACAAAACAAGACAAAACAGGGCGCACCGACCGGCTGAGGCTACCATCATCAGCGCCATCTTCGCACCAGCACGGGTGTGCTGAACAGCAGGACTCTCTCACCAGCACTGGTGTGTTGAACAGTAGGCCCCTCTCACCAGCATGGGAGTGGTGAACAGCAGGCCCCTCTCACCAACACGGGTGTGATGAACAGTAGGCCTCTCTCACCAGCATGGGAGTGAACAGCAGGCCCCTCTCACCAACACGGGTGTGATGAACAGCACGCCCCTCTCACCAGCACGGGTGTGATGAATAGTAGGCCTCTCTCACCAGCACGGGTATGCTGAACAGCAGGCCCCTCTCACCAGCACGGGTGTGATGAACAGCAGGCCCCTCTCACCAGCACGGGTATGTTGAACAGCAGGCCCCTCTCACCAGCACGGGTGTGTTGAACAGCAGGCCCCTCTCACCAGCACGGGTGTGTTGAACAGCAGGCCCCTCTCACCAGCATGGGTGTGTTGAACAGCAGGCCCCTCTCACCAGCACGGGTGTGTTAAACAGCAGGCCCCTCTCACCAGCACGGGTGTGCTGAACAGTAGGCCCCTCTCACCAGCACGGGTGTGTTGAACAGCAGGCCCCTCTCACCAGCACGGGTGTGCTGAACAGCAGGCCTCTCTCACCAACACGGGTGTGCTGAACAGCAGGCCTCTCTCACCAACACGGGTGTGCTGAACAGTAGGCCCCTCAACAGCAGGCCCCTCTCACCAGCACGGGTGTGCTGAACAGCAGGCCCCTCAACACGGGTGTGCTGAACAGCAGGCCTCTCTCACGAGCACGGGTGTGCTGAACAGCAGGCCTCTCTCATCAACACGGGTTTGCTGAAAAGCAGGCCCCTCAACACGGGTGTGCTGAACAGCAGGCCTCTCTCACCAGCACGGGTGTGGTGAACAGCAGGCCCCTCTCACCAACACGGATGTGATGATCAGCAGGCCCCTCTCCCCAGCACGGGTGTGCTGAACAGCAGGCCCCTCAACACGGGTGTGCTGAACAGCAGGCCTCTCTCACCAGCACGGGTGTGGTGAACAGCAGGCCCCTCAACAGCAGGCCTCTCTCACCAGCACGGGTGTGCTGAACAGCAGGCCCCTCTCACCAGCACGGGTGTGCTGAAAAGCAAGCCCCTCTCACCAGCACGGGTGTGCTGAACAGCAGGCCCCTCAACAGCAGGCCTCTCTCACCAGCGCAGGTGTGCTGAACAGCAGGCCTCTCAACAGCAGGCCTCTCTCACCAGCAAGGGTGTGCTGAACAGCAGGCCCCTCAACACGGGTGTACTGAAGAGCAGGCCTCTCTCACCAGCACGGGTGTGATGAACAGCAGGCCACACAACAGCAGGCCTCTCTCACCAGCACGGGTGTGATGAACAGCAGGCGTCTCTCACCAGCACGAGTGTGTTGAACAGCAAGCCCCTCTCAAGACAAAACTGGACAAAACTGGACAAAACAGGGCGCACCAACCGGCCGAGGCTGCCATCATCGGCGCCATCTTGCATATATAGATGGCACCTCAGCCAGCCACTCACGGGGGGTGACTTCTTCTTCCAACATTTGTGGCACTGCAGCGTCAGCAGGGTCATCCCCACGTTGTGCCAAGATGTTTTCCAGGCTGAGGGATTTCCCCTCCCCCAGGACCTCATAGAAATGCTCAGCAAATCTGAAAACCTGTTCCTGGGGGTCAGAGATTGGATCGCCGTTCTTTCCCGTAATAATGATAGTAATAGGTAAGGTGATTTTTGATGGAATTAAAGAGCGATTTGTGATTGCGTGCCGTTGAGGCGGACTCCATCTTCTCAGCAACTCGCGACCACCACCCATCCTTGCAGCACCTCACGGCTCTTCGACTTAAGGCTGCTGTAAGCCTCCTCATTCTCTGACATGGGATGCTCTAGTCGATGAGAGTGGGCCTGTCGCTTTTTGTCAGCCAGCTTGAACACCTCCTCTGTCAGCCAGGGTCTCTGGGGAGGTCTGAACCGTGTACCCAAAGCAGCCATTGCAGCTGGATGAGCCACAGTCACAAACCTCGCCTATTTCCCTTCGACATCAGGAGGAATGGGGGACGATGCCAATCCCAGCCGCAAGCGATAATTAAATTCTCGTTTGTAACTTTCATCAGCTAGCCGAGACCATGCCACTATGGGTGTGAATGGGGTCCTTGGTGTACCCACCACTGGAGTGAAAGAATGGCAGGAGCATCTTACAGATGACAAGTCGATGGTCAGTGGGGAGATCAGCTCTACGGTAGGTCCTGGTGTCAAGGATATGGGCCCACATCCGCTGATCCGTCACTAAGTAGTCCAGCAGATGTTTTTGCTTGGACCCGGCATACATCCATGATGTTGTGAATGCGACGATGTCGGAACAGCGTGTTGGTAATTACAAGCCCATGGGCTGCACAAAAATCTAGCAGCCTCTTGCCGTTGTTATTGAGCTGATCTGGCCCATCCCTGCCAATCACTCCAGGCCAGGTGCCAGCATCATTAATAACTCGGGAATTGAAGTCACCCAACAAGATTTCTCTATCCTGAGGGGCCACTTTAGCTAGCACCTGTGACAGGAGGTCATAGAAGGCATCTGATTCATTGGCCTTGCCTGCATCCCTCCACGAATGCTCGTCTTCAGTGGGGGCATAAGAAACCACGACCACCACTCCTCGCCTCCGGTTGATGGGAAGGGAAGCCCAAAGTAGCCTGGTGCTTACAGATTCCCACACCTCTCCACCACGCTCCCACGCCCCCCTCATTATTTTGTTAAGAAGAGCCACTCCTTGTTCTTTGGCAGTCTGCTGCACCGAGAAGAGGACTGTGCACCCCTCATGGTGGGAGGAGCCGACGCCGGTCCACCGGACCTCCTGAATACCACAGAGATCCAGGCGGTGCTGGTCCAGCTCCAGACAGAGGAGTGGCAGCCTCTCCTCCGCAGTGAGCGTTCGAACAAACCACGTGGCCACACGTAGTGGTTTTTTGTTGTTTCTGGCCAGGAGATGTCTTAGACGCCTGTCCCCCTGGGGCCTCTGGGACAAGCTTATTAATTACATTTTTCCATCGTGGTTTAGCGGTAATTAATTGAAGGTGGAAGGGTTACAATCCCCACCCAACCAGAGTCCCCTTTTGACCGCTGTCGTGGTCACAAACGACATAAGGGGAAAGGCCAATCGGAATGCACCCACTCACCCACTCACTCAGCAACTCGCTCACTCACTCATTGATTCGTTCGCTCACTCAAACAGCCACTTACTCACCCAACCGTCCACACACTCACACACTTATCTACCAACCCACCCACCCACATGCTCACTGACTCATCAACCCACTCACTCACACACCTACCCACGCACCATTCATTCACTCACCCACAGTCACTCACCCACTCACACACTCACCCACTCACTCGCTCACTCACTCACACATCCACTCACCTCTTCATCCACTCACTCATCCACTCGCTCACTCACACACCGACCCACTCACTCAACCAGCCATCCACACACTCACACACTTATCTAACCGCACACCCACACGCTCACTCAGCCCTCCTCCTTCTCCTCCCTCCTCCTTCTCGACGCCCACTGACAGGAAGGGAATGTATGACAGATGAAGATTTGTCCACACTTTGATGCACTGCCATCTCCTGGCAGAGCCACGATCTTGCTTCCTCATCAAAGCCCATCCACAGGCAGAAGGGAGTGAGATGGAACAGATGGAGATTAGTCCACAAACTCTACTATAACACCACCTTCTCCTGGCCAGAGGCAAGGCTTACAGCTCCTCCTCAACACCCACCCACGGGTAGATGGGAGTGAGATGGAACAGATGGAGATTGGTCCACACACTTTTTATCGGCTGTTTAACGCCGTGTGGAATCTACATGGCCAGTCACTGCATCCCACAACCTCTGGGTATTCATGGCCACCGTGATGCCCTCCCACCCAGCTGTGCCTTCCCAAAATCAAAGTTTGGCCCTTTGCATCGGTGTAACAAAAACACAATGTTTTGAAAGCAAGATGTCAAAAGTGCAACAGTACCGCACGCGAGGCATCAATCTGCGTCCAATATTTATTTGTCAAACGGAACAAAACGCAGAATGTTAGCATCAGTCCAGCTGTCTCCATGTGTGTGTGTATGTGAGCCGCGTTTCAGTTCAGGCCTGTCCATATCAGCAAGGTGCGGGGCACAATGTATAAGTGGGCGGGAGAATGGAGAGGAAGAGGTGGGGCCTATGTAAGAATTTGTGTGGCCTCGGTAGCAATGGGGCCTCATCAGGCAGAGTTTGGGATGTCGATGACGATGCACAAGTTCCGTTGGTCTCCTTGGCCTCCTTTGCAAGCAGCAGGGGTGGATTTGAGGCCAGCAGTGGCGGTCGCAGCGGTGGTGGCAACGGCGATGGTGGCGGTCGATCCGCTGGCATCGTCTGGAGTCGCCATGGTGGACTTGCGGGCAGTGGCCCACCAGTGAAAGTTCCGGTATAATTTTCGAAATCTATCAGCCCTGGTGGCTTTGCCACGGGCAGAGGTGGTGGTGGTGCTGGTGGTGGCGGCGGTTGTGGCGGCGGTTGTGGCGGAGGCGGCGATGGCATCAGCAGAGGCCGACCTGCCAGGGGCAGCCGGCGTGGCGATGCCGGTGGATGATTTAACGGTAGCGGCAGCCGACTGAGGCCGTCTTTTCCCAAATCTCAGCACGGCAGCGGTTGGCGTGTCAATGCCGGCGACTATTTCCCCAGCAGGAGCCAAACCAAGGCCGCCTTAGGACAAGTTTAGGATTGGTGGCGGCAGCTGTGGCGGTTTCATCGACGGCGGCAGCGGTCGAGGAAAGGTGCGATGTGGCGGATGTGGCGACCGTCATGTGTCCAGCTTTGATGGTGGAGCAATCGGCGATGGCGGCGGCGCCGGCTGGGATGGCGGTGTTGCCATCGGTGGTGGTGGTGGCTCCAACAGCGGCGGCAGAGATGCTCTCAGTGGCAATGCCATCAGCATCGTCGGCTCCAACGTTGAAATTGCCGATGCCAGACACGAGGGCTGTCAGCTGAGCTTTGTTTTTGCGCAGCTGCGAAAAGAGGCCCCCCAGGTCGGCCTTTCTTGCCTCCTCCGCCCTGAGCAGGCGACACTGCGCCTTGACTTTAGTACGGAGCGCCACGTTCTCCCGTTCGTAGCCTGGGATGGGCGGTAAAAATCGGCATTCTGTCAGTCGCGGCAGGAATAACTGATTACGCATCAAGGCATTCTTCTTCATTGTCATTGCTGCATTGCTAATGGCAGCCCCCTGGTGTCCTTTCATGCGGAACTTGACATGGGGTTCTCGACAAAACACAAATGTGGGAAACACCCCATCGTCGTGCTGTCACAAACCCCAATGGTTTGAAATGTGCGGAATGCCATCACATTGATGTCTTGTCGGCGAAAGTGACCCTCTTCTGAAAAATGGTGAAGCTCACTACATCGGGGCTGTGAAAATGTCGGCGCCCCGTGAGCAATGTGCTGTCTGACGAGAGAGACTGGCACACTGAAGTCGCATATGAGGGCACATCGAACTCACATAGAGTGCCCTAGAATCAAGTTGCACAGACGGGTCCATAGATTCACCCAAGTTGCTCAGATAGACGTGAAGATTCACGCAGAGGTCTGTAGTCTCAAGTACACACAGACAGACGTATAGATTCACACAGAGGTATGTAGACTCAAATTGCTCAGACAGACGTATAGATTCACACAGAGGTCTGTAAACTCAAGTTGCACAGAAAGACGTAGAGATTCACACAGAGGTCTGTAAACTCAAGTTTCACAGACAGACGTATAGATTCACACAGAGGTCTGTAAACTCAAGTTGCACAGACAGACGTATAGATTCACACAGAGGTCTGCAGACTCAAGTACACACAGACAGACGTGTAGATTCACACAGAGGTCTGTAAACTCAAGTTGCACAGACAGACGTGTGGATTCACACAGAGGTCTGTTGACTCAAGTTGTAAAAGACAGACGTATAGATTCACACAGACGTCTGTAAACTCAAGTTGCTCAGACAGACGTATAGATTAACAACACAGAGGTCTGTAGACTCAAGTTGCTCAGACAGACGTGTAGATTCACACAGAGGTCTGTAGACTCAAGTTGCACAGACAGACGTGTAGATTCACACAGAGGTCTGTAAACTCAACTTGCTCAGAATGACGTATAGCTTCACACAGAGGTCTGTAAACTCAAGTTGCTCAGACAGACGTGTAGATTCACACAGAGGTCTGTAAACTCAAGTTGTTCAGACAGACGTGTAGATTCACACAGAGGTCTGTAAACTCAAGTTGATCAAACGGACGTATAGATTCACACAGAGGTCAGTAAACTCAATTGCACAGAAAGACACACAGCTTTACAAAGGTGCCCATAGACTCAGTCGCTGACAAGGTTGGACAGAGGCTGAAACTCCATTTTGGGGATGAAAATCTGAAATCGACTTTGATGTTCCCCAAGGAAGCAGGAACACATGTAATTGCGGATCGTTTATATACACATTTGTACCCGAGACTGAGACACTCAGAAACCCACAGACGCACACAGAAACCCACAGATGAACACAGATACCTTCAGACAATTACAAAGACGTAAATACACTCAAAGAGACCCACATGTATGCACAAAGTTGCACATACATGCATAGTAACTCATAGGCTTGCACAGAGACCCACAGGCAGCTGCAGAGACATACTCACACGCAGATACTCACAAACAGATGAAGAGACTCACATAAACGCAACGAGACCCACAGATAATCACAGAGAACCAGAGACACTCAGAAACGCATAGATACTCACACAGACCAATAAACGTGCACAGAAGCCAAAAACACTCACAGACACCTATAGACACACACAGAAACCCGAGGCTGCCCATAGAGACCCAGATACATAAAGAGGACCAAACATTTTCAGACACCCCAGATACTCACGCAGTTTCAGACACATTGACAGAGACAAATAGACACGCAAAGAGACCCGCAGATGAGCCCTAAAACCCACAGACACACGCAGAGACCAACAAACACTGATAGAGTGTGCACAGAGACACAGACAAGCATAGAGACCCACAGACATGCAGGGAGAACCACACATGAGCACAGAGACACAGACACACGACGAGACCCGCAGACACTCAGGGAGACCCAAAGACCAACACAAAGCCCAACAAAGACAAAGATCCCCCATATAGCCTTAATATACTGTAGGGGAAAGTGCTGTTAGCGAGCAACTATGACGGCCGGAACGGTACATGACGGGGTGGGTGGCCAGCACCACGCCCGACCGCCTTTGTCTTCCCAGTGGCAATTTATAAACACCAAACCAGGTCTCCATTTGAGACTAAGGGAGGCCCAGGAACAGTTCAGATAATCGTCACCGGTGTTGGCCGTGAGCGGGAATCGAACCCGGGTCGCCGGGTTCATAGCGCAGCGCGCTAACCGCTACACCACCGCTCCCCAAAGATCCACACAAAGCCCAACATCGAGGCACAGAGACCCACAGACACAAACAAAATCCACAGCCATGCACGGAGCCCCACTTATGCACGCGGAGACCCATGGACGCACAACAGGGACTCGCGGGCACCCAAAGAGACTCACAGATGCACGTGGAGGCGTAGAAACACGCAGAGAGCCACCGACACTCCTCAGGCACTCGCGGATACTCGCAGACACGTTCAGAGACTCACACAAGAAGCGGCTTTGATACTCACCACTGCTCCTGTGAAGAAGGACGAGGATCAATGTCCAGGAGACAGCGAAGCCCATGGCCACCGCGACCCTCGCGGCCGTCGCCCCCGTAACCTCCATGGGGCTGCCCTTAGTTGGGGGCAGCTCACACGGGCAGCTGTTGCAGTGGTTCTCAACAGCTCCTCCTCCTCCTCCTACTCCTCCTCCTCTTCCTCCTCCTCCTTCTCCTCCTCCAGCGCTGAAGCAGACCGACAGCGCTAGTCAAACGAGGCCGAGTAGCATCTTGAATTTGCGGTATAGCTTGGCGTCGTCTGACTCGCTGCGTGGCTGCTGTTGCTGGCTGTGGCTTCTGTGTGTGAGGTCACACTGCAGCACGTCACCGGAAAGGGGCGGGGCCTAGGCGACATCCCCGTGACGACACCTTAGAACGATGGTCACGTGGGCTGCTGCATGCACGCAACTTGTGATGTCACAGACCCGCGTTCTGTGCTGTGTATTGCCTTTAAAGATAACACCCTGGTGGTGTTTTATTATCACTGTTGGTGTTTTATTAACACTGGTGGTGTGTTATTAACACTGGTGATGTGTTGTTAACATTGGTGGTGTGTTGTTAACACTGGTGGTGTGTTATTAACACAGGTGGTGTGTTGTTAACACTGGTGGTGTGTTATTATCACTAGTGGTGTCTAGTGTCTAGTTAACACTGGTGGTGTGTTATTATCACTGGTGGTGTGTTATTATAACTGCTGGTGTGTTATTAACACTGGTGGTGTGTTATTATCACTGGTGGTGTGTTGTTACCACTGGTGGTGTGGTATTAACACTCGTAGTGTATCGTTAACACTGGTGGTGTCTTGTTACCACTGGTGGTGTGTTGTTACCATTGGTGGTGTGTTGTTAACACTGTGGCCGAGAAGAACTGAAGCTTCATGTGGAGCAACAGACCAGGTAGCTTTCACGCAGCATTACGCAAAAGATGAAAAGATAATGCCTCTGCTGTAAAACTGGAACCCGCCATGAGCACACTGCCCAGGAATGGGAAACTCTCCACTCTCTCCACAACTGCCCTATCACCGATTGGGAGTTGTGGGGGTGGAGTGTCCGATGGTACAAAATACCCAGGCAGGTGCTTAGTTTTAGTGGGGCTGATGGTAAGGCCCCACCTCTTTGTGGCATGCTCCAGATTCAACAGCAGCGTCTCCAACTCCTCCTCTGAGTGAGAAGCAATTACCAGATCATCGACATACATCAAATGGTTTACCGATAGGGGAGCCATCCTTTAACCGCACCCGGGCATCGATCATTCTCCTGTTGTATTTGTACCAGATGGGAATTCCCCTGTTACAGCCATCGAAAGCTTCACAAACTACGTGTTCGAAATAGATGTTAAATAATGTGGGAGCCAGAAGACATCCCTGTCAAACCCCAAGGTAAACGGAATGGCTCCGTCTCCTGGCCACGCAGTTTTATCTGGGCCCGCTAACCATCATGAAGATCCTTCATGATTGTGAGCAGAGAGTCAGCGACTTCCAAAGAACGAAGAACGACTCAGAGCCCAGGCCTACTGATGGTATCATAGGCCTTGACCAGGTCAATAAAGCAGAAATGTACGTCTTGTTAGAATTCTGTACACATCTGCTTTAGCAGACAGACATAAAACATGGCATTGTGCAGGACCACCCTTTCCTGAAACCGCATTGGGGCTCCGTAAGGCTCTGCTAAGCGTGCCTGGCAATGCGCTGTTGAATAATCCTTACCAGGACCTTTCCCGGCACACTGAGGAGTGAGATGCCCCTGTTGTTCTTACAGTCTGTGCGGTCCCGCTTCTTAAATAGGGGGACCACCAAGGCATCCTTTCATTGTTGCGGAACTCATCTAGTGGTCCAGAATGTTATTTGATGTCATGTAGGGCAATCTGTGCACAAACGTCACCATCCCTCAGCATTTCTCTTGGGAGATCATCTCTGCCCAGTGCCTTCCCTGGGTTCAGACTCTGGATCACCTTCAGTACTTCCTCAACAGATGGCACCTCAGCCAGCCACTCACGGGGGGTTACTTCTTCTTCCAACATTTGTGGCACTGCAGCGTCAGCAGGGTCATCACCCACGTTGTGCCAAGATGTTTTACAGGCTGAGGGATTTCCCCTCCCCCAGGACCTCACAGAAATGCTCAGCAAATCTGAAAACCTGTTCCTGGGGGTCAGAGATTGGATCGCCGTTCTTTCCCCTAATGATGGTAATAGGTAAGGCACTGCAGGTTATTTTTGATGGAATTAAAGAGCGATTTGTGGTCGCGGGCCGTTGAGGTGGACTCCATCTCCTCAGCAACTCGTGACCACCACCCATCCTTGCAGCGCCGCACGGCTCTCCGACTTAAGGCTGCGGTAAGCCTCCTCATTCTCTGACATGGGATGCTGTAGTCGATGAGAGTGGGCCTGTCGCTTTTTGTCAGCCAGCTTGAACACCTCCTCTGTCAGCCAGGGTCTCTGGGGAGGTCTGAACCGTGTACCCAAAGCAGCCATTGCAGCTGCATGAGCCACAGTCACAAACCTCGCCTATTTCCCTTCGACATCAGGAGGAATGGGGGACGATGCCAATCCCAGCCGCAAGCGATAATTAAATTCTCGCTTGTAACTTTCATCAGCTAGCCGAGACCATGCCACGATGGGTGTGAATGGGGTCCTTGCTGTACCCACCACTGGAGTGGAAGAATGGCAGGAGCATCTTACAGATGACAAGTCGATGGTCAGTGGGGAGATCAGCTCTACGGTAGGTCCTGGTGTCAAGGATATGGGCCCACATCCGCTGATCCGTCACTATGATGTCCAGCAGATGTTTTTGCTTGGACCCGGCATACATCCATGATGTTGTGGATGAGACGATGTCGGAACAGCGTGTTGGTAATTACAAGCCCATGGGCTGCACAAAAATCTAGCAGCCTCTTGCCGTTGTTATTGAGCTGATCTGGCCCATGCCTGCCAATCACTCCAGACCAGGTGCCAGCATCATTAATAACTCGGGAATTGAAGTCACCCAACAAGATTTCTCTATCCCCTGAGGGGCCACTTTAGCTAGCACCTGTGACAGGAGGTCAAAGAAGGCATCTGATTCATTGGCCTTGCCTGCATCCCTCCACGAATGCTCGTCTTCAGTGGGCGCATAAGAAACCACGACCACCACTCCTCGCCTCCGGTTGATGGGAAGGGAAGCCCATAGTAGCCTGGTGCTTACAGATTCCCACACCTCACCACCACGCTCCCACGACCCCCTCATTATTTTGTTAAGAAGAGCCACTCATTGTTGTTTGGCAGTCTGCTGCCCCAAGAAGAGGACTCTGCACCCCTCATGGTGGCAGGAGCCAGCGCCGGTCCACCGGACCTCCTGAATTCCATAGAGATCCAGGCGGTGCTGGTCCAGCTCCCGAAAGAGGAGTGGCAGCCTCTCCTTCGCAGTGAGCGTTCGAACAAACCACGTGGCCACACGTAGTGGTTTTTTGTTGTTTCTGGCCAAAAGATGTTTTAGAAGCCTGTCCCCCTGGGGCCTCTGGGACAAGCTTATTAATTACATTTTTCCATCGTGGTTTAGGGGGAATTAATAGAAGGTGGAAGGGTTACCAACCCCACCCATCCAGAGCCCCCTTTTGACCGCTGTCGTGGTCACAAACGCCATAAGGGGAAAGGCCAATCGGAATGCACCCACTCACCCACTCACTCAGCCACTCACTCACTCACTCATTGATTCGTTCGCTCACTCAAACAGCCACTCACTCACCCAACCGTCCACACACTCACACACTTATCTACCAACCCACCCACCCACATGCTCACTGACTCATCAACCCACTCACTCACACACCTACCCACTCACCTATTCATTCACTCACCCACAGTCACTCACCCACTCACACACTCACCCACTCACTCGCTCACTCACTCACACATCCACTCACCTCTTCATCCACTCACTCACCCACTCGCTCACTCACACACCGACCCACTCACTCAACCAGCCATCCACACACTAACACACTTATCTACCCACACACCCACACGCTCACTCAGCCCTCCTCCTTCTCCTCCCTCCTCCTTCTCGACGCCCACCCACAGGAAGGGAATGTACGACAGATGAAGATTTGTCCACACATTGATGCACTGCCATCTCCTGGCAGAGCCACGATCTTGCTTCCTCATCAAAGCCAATCCACAGGCAGAAGGGAGTGAGATGGAACAGATAGAGATTAGTCCACAAACTCTACTGTAACACCACCTTCTCCTGGCCAGAGCCAGGGCTTACAGCTCCTCCTCAACACCCACCCACGGGTAGATGGGAGTGAGATGGAACAGATGGAGATTAGTCCACACACTTTCTATCGGCTGTTTGACGCCGTGTGGAACCTACATGACCAGTCACTGCATCCCACAACCTCTGGGTATTCATGGCCACCGTGATGCCCTCCCACCCAGCTGTGCCTTCCCAAAATCAAAGTTTGGCCCTTTGCATCGGTGTAACAAAAACACAATGTTTTGAAAGCAAGATGTCAAAAGTGCAACAGTACCGCACGGGAGGCATCAATCTGCGTCCAATATTTATTTGTCAAACGGAACAAAACGCAGAATGTTAGCATCAGTCCAGCTATATCCTTGTGTGTGTGTATGTGAGCCGCGTTACAGTTCAGGCCTGTCCATTCAGCAAGGTGCGGGGCACAATGTATAAGTGGGCGGGAGAATGGAGAGGAAGAGATGGGGCCTATGTAAGAATTGGTGTGGCCTCGGGAGCAATGGGGCCTCATCAGGCAGAGTTTGGGATGTCGATGGCGATGCACAAGTTCCGTTGGTCTCCTTGTCCTCCTTTGCAAGCAGCAGGGGTGGATTTGAGGCCAGCAGTGGCAGTCGCAGGGGTGGTGGCAACGGCGATGGTGGCGGTCGATCCGCCGGCATCGTCTGGAGTTGCCATGGTGGACTTGCGGGCAGTGGCCCACCAGTGAAAGTTCCGGTAGAATTTTCGAAATTTATCGGCCCTGGTGGATTTGCCACGGGCAGAGGTGGTGGTGGTGGTGGTGATGGCGGCGGTTGTGGCGGCGGTTGTGGCGGCGGCAGCGGCGGTGGCATCAGCAGAGGTCGACCTGCCAGGGGCAGCCGGCGTGGCGATGCTGGTGGATGATTTACCGGTAGCGGCAGCAGACCGAGGCCGTTTTATCCCAAATCTCAGCACGGCAGCGGTTGGGGTGTCAATGCCGCTGACTATTTCCCCAGCAGGAGCCAACCAAGGCTTCCTTAGGACAAGTTTGGGATTGGTGGCGGCAGCTGTGGCGGTTTCATCGACGGCGGCAGCGGTCGAGGAAAGGTGC
Source organism: Petromyzon marinus (assembly GCF_048934315.1). Classification (NCBI taxonomy): domain Eukaryota; kingdom Metazoa; phylum Chordata; class Hyperoartia; order Petromyzontiformes; family Petromyzontidae; genus Petromyzon; species Petromyzon marinus. Next base: position 26,473,834 of record NC_133668.1, on the reverse strand, counting down.
GATGTGGAGGATGTGGCGACCGTCATGTGTCCAGCTTTGGTGGTGGAGCAATCGGCGATGGCGGCGGCGGCGCCGGCTTTGATGGCGGTGTTGCCATCGGTGGTGGCGTTAGCTCCAACAGCGGCGGCAGAGATGCTCTCAGTGGCAATGCCATCAGCATCGTCGGCTCCACCGTTGAAATTGCCGATGCCAGACACGAGGGCTGTCAGCTGAGCTTTGTTTTTGCGCAGCTGGGAAAAGAGGCGCCCCAGGTCGGCCTTCCTGGCCTCCTCCGCCCGGAGCAGGCGACGCTGCGCCTTGACTTTAGTACGGAGCTCCACGTTCTTTCGTTCGTAGCCTGGGATGGGCGGTAACAATCGGCATTCTGTCAGTCGCTGCAGGAATAACTGATTACGCATCAGGGCATTCTTCATCATTGTCATTGCTGCATTGCTAATGGCAGCCCCCTGGTGTCCTTTCATGCGGCCCTTGACATGGGGTTCTCGACAAAACACCAATGTGGGAAACACCCCATCGTCGTGCTGTCACAAACCCCAATGGTTTGAAATGTGCGGAATGCCATCACATTGATGTCTTGTCGGCGAAAGTGACCCCCTTCTGAAAAATGGTGAAGCTCACTACATCGGGGCTGTGAAAATGTCGGCGCCCCGTGAGCAATGTGCTGTCTGACGAGAGAGACCGGCACACTGAAGTCGCATATGAGGGCTCATCGAACTCACATAGAGTGCCCTAGAATCAAGTTGCACAGACGGGTCCATAGATTCACCCAAGTTGCTCAGACAGACGTGTAGATTCAGCCAGAGGTCTGAAGTCTCAAGTACACACAGACAGACGTATAGATTCACACAGAGGTATGTAGACTCAAGTTGCTCAGACAGACGTATAGATTCACACAGAGGTCTGTAAACTCAAGTTGCACAGACAGACGTATAGATTCACACAGAGGTCTGTAAACTTAAGTTGCACAGACATACGTAGAGATTCACACAGAGGTATGTAAAGTGAAGTGGGTCAAACAGACGTGTAGATTCACACAGAGGTCTGTAGACTCAAGTTGCACAGACAGACGTATAGATTCACACAGAGGTCTGTAGACTCAAGTTGCTCAGACAGACAAAGAGATTCACACAGAGGTCTGTAGACTCAAGTTGCAAAGACAGACGTGTAGATTCACACAGAGGTCTGTAGACTCAAGTTGCACAGACAGACGTGTAGATTCACACAGAGGTCTGCAGACTCAAGTACACACAGACAGACGTGTAGATTCACACAGAGGTCTGTAGACTCAAGTTGCTCAGACAGACGTGTTAATTCACACAGAGGTCTGTAAACTCAAGTACACACAGACAGACGTGTAAATTCACACAGAGGTCTGTAAACTAAATTTATAGTCCTCTGTGCTCGCACACAGGTCCGATGTCTGAGCGTGGTTGTGTTTCGCTAAATTCTCCTGTTTGATGAGTACAAGGTGCCTCGGTGAATGTATATACTCTGACTTTAACATAGCTATTTCTGTGACCAGTTACTAGCTAATCACTCAGCTATTTAAATGCTGAATTCGATGCTAATTCCTTTGTCAAGGAGCACCTCTGCGGATGTGTATACTTTAACTTAGCTATTTCAATGAGCCATTTCAATGCTAAATTATATGCTAATTCCTTTGTCAAAGCCCGTGGTCTTCTTCTGCTTCTCACACAGCTTAAATGTCGTGATCTAAGCTTGACTTCTTCCAATCCAGCGCTGTCCTCCAGACAGGCTCGTCCCTTCACCTGATGAAGGCCGCTTGTGTTGTGGCCGAAACGTCGTGATTTTTTGTTATTTTATTTTCACCTACGTGACTTTACCCAATAGAACCAAAGAGTATGGATCCTAGCAGTCACGAAAGTTTTAAATCTAGAATTGATAACCTCTATGGGGAGGGCTTTCACCTATCTGTTAGAGCTTTTAACAGACAACGGGACAAGAAGTCACAGCTCATCGAGACGCTGACCTTCCTCAAAAGATTTCGCGATCACAAGGTAATACCCATCGCTTTCACACTCACTTCTACTGCTGTATCTTCTCCGAATTCTAAACAGATTCTGCTTAAGGCCCGCCTATCTTTAATCTCGGGTGGGGGGAGCGGGTGGGGGGAGCGGGTGGGGGGAGCGGGTGGGGGGAGCGGGTGGGGGGAGCGGGGTGGGGGGAGCGGGTGGGGGGAGCGGGTGGGGGGAGCGGGGGTGGGGAGCGGGTGGGGGGAGCGGGTGGGGGGAGCGGGTGGGGGGAGCGGGTGGGGGGAGCGGGTGGGGGGAGCGGGTGGGGGGAGCGGGTGGGGGAGCGGGTGGGGGGAGCGGGTGGGGGGAGCGGGTGGGGGGAGCGGGTGGGGGGAGCGGGTGGGGGGAGCGGGTGGGGGGAGCGGGTGGGGGGAGCGGGTGGGGGGAGCGGGTGGGGGGAGCGGGTGGGGGGAGCGGGTGGGGGGAGCGGGTGGGGGGAGCGGGTGGGGGGAGCGGGTGGGGGGAGCGGGTGGGGGGAGCGGTGGGGGGAGCGGGTGGGGGGAGCGGGTGGGGGGAGCGGGTGGGGGGAGCGGGTGGGGGAGCGGGTGGGGGGAGCGGGTGGGGGGAGCGGGTGGGGGGAGCGGGTGGGGGGAGCGGGTGGGGGGAGCGGGTGGGGGAGCGGGTGGGGGGAGCGGGTGGGGGGAGCGGGTGGGGGGAGCGGGTGGGGGGAGCGGGTGGGGGGAGCGGGTGGGGGGAGCGGGTGGGGGGAGCGGGTGGGGGGAGCGGGTGGGGGGAGCGGGTGGGGGGAGCGGGTGGGGGGAGCGGGTGGGGGGAGCGGGTGGGGGGAGCGGGTGGGGGGAGCGGGTGGGGGGAGCGGGTGGGGGGAGCGGGTGGGGGGAGCGGGTGGGGGGAGCGGGTGGGGGGAGCGGGTGGGGGGAGCGGGTGGGGGAGCGGGTGGGGGGAGCGGGTGGGGGGAGCGGGTGGGGGGAGCGGGTGGGGGGAGCGGGTGGGGGGAGCGGGTGGGGGGAGCGGGTGGGGGGAGCGGGTGGGGGGAGCGGGTGGGGGGAGCGGGTGGGGGGAGCGGGTGGGGGGAGCGGGTGGGGGGAGCGGGTGGGGGGAGCGGGTGGGGGGAGCGGGTGGGGGGAGCGGGTGGGGGGAGCGGGTGGGGGGAGCGGGTGGGGGAGCGGGTGGGGGGAGCGGGTGGGGGGAGCGGGTGGGGGGAGCGGGTGGGGGGAGCGGGTGGGGGGAGCGGGTGGGGGGAGCGGGTGGGGGGAGCGGGTGGGGGGAGCGGGTGGGGGGAGCGGGTGGGGGGAGCGGGTGGGGGGAGCGGGTGGGGGGAGCGGGTGGGGGGAGCGGGTGGGGGGAGCGGGTGGGGGGAGCGGGTGGGGGGAGCGGGTGGGGGGAGCGGGTGGGGGGAGCGGGTGGGGGGAGCGGGTGGGGGGAGCGGGTGGGGGGAGCGGGTGGGGGGAGCGGGTGGGGGGAGCGGGTGGGGGGAGCGGGTGGGGGGAGCGGGTGGGGGGAGCGGGTGGGGGGAGCGGGTGGGGGGAGCGGGTGGGGGGAGCGGGTGGGGGGAGCGGGTGGGGGGAGCGGGTGGGGGGAGCGGGTGGGGGGAGCGGGTGGGGGGAGCGGGTGGGGGGAGCGGGTGGGGGGAGCGGGTGGGGGGAGCGGGTGGGGGGAGCGGGTGGGGGGAGCGGGTGGGGGGAGCGGGTGGGGGGAGCGGGTGGGGGGAGCGGGTGGGGGGAGCGGGTGGGGGGAGCGGGTGGGGGGAGCGGGTGGGGGGAGCGGGTGGGGGGAGCGGGTGGGGGGAGCGGGTGGGGGGAGCGGGTGGGGGGAGCGGGTGGGGGGAGCGGGTGGGGGGAGCGGGTGGGGGGAGCGGGTGGGGGGAGCGGGTGGGGGGAGCGGGTGGGGGGAGCGGGTGGGGGGAGCGGGTGGGGGGAGCGGGTGGGGGGAGCGGGTGGGGGGAGCGGGTGGGGGGAGCGGGTGGGGGGAGCGGGTGGGGGGAGCGGGTGGGGGAGCGGGTGGGGGGAGCGGGTGGGGGGAGCGGGTGGGGGGAGCGGGTGGGGGGAGCGGGTGGGGGGAGCGGGTGGGGGGAGCGGGTGGGGGGAGCGGGTGGGGGGAGCGGGTGGGGGGAGCGGGTGGGGGGAGCGGGTGGGGGGAGCGGGTGGGGGGAGCGGGTGGGGGGAGCGGGTGGGGGGAGCGGGTGGGGGGAGCGGGTGGGGGGAGCGGGTGGGGGGAGCGGGTGGGGGGAGCGGGTGGGGGGAGCGGGTGGGGGGAGCGGGTGGGGGGAGCGGGTGGGGGGAGCGGGTGGGGGGAGCGGGTGGGGGGAGCGGGTGGGGGGAGCGGGTGGGGGGAGCGGGTGGGGGGAGCGGGTGGGGGGAGCGGGTGGGGGGAGCGGGTGGGGGGAGCGGGTGGGGGGAGCGGGTGGGGGGAGCGGGTGGGGGAGCGGGTGGGGGGAGCGGGTGGGGGGAGCGGGTGGGGGGAGCGGGTGGGGGGAGCGGGTGGGGGGAGCGGTGGGGGGGAGCGGGTGGGGGGAGCGGGTGGGGGGAGCGGGTGGGGGGAGCGGGTGGGGGGAGCGGGTGGGGGGAGCGGGTGGGGGGAGCGGGTGGGGGGAGCGGGTGGGGGGAGCGGGTGGGGGGAGCGGGTGGGGGGAGCGGGTGGGGGGAGCGGGTGGGGGGAGCGGGTGGGGGGAGCGGGTGGGGGGAGCGGGTGGGGGGAGCGGGTGGGGGGAGCGGGTGGGGGGAGCGGGTGGGGGGAGCGGGTGGGGGGAGCGGGTGGGGGGAGCGGGTGGGGGGAGCGGGTGGGGGGAGCGGGTGGGGGGAGCGGGTGGGGGGAGCGGGTGGGGGGAGCGGGTGGGGGGAGCGGGTGGGGGGAGCGGGTGGGGGGAGCGGGTGGGGGGAGCGGGTGGGGGGAGCGGGTGGGGGGAGCGGGTGGGGGGAGCGGGTGGGGGGAGCGGGTGGGGGGAGCGGGTGGGGGGAGCGGGTGGGGGGAGCGGGTGGGGGGAGCGGGTGGGGGGAGCGGGTGGGGGGAGCGGGTGGGGGGAGCGGGTGGGGGGAGCGGGTGGGGGGAGCGGGTGGGGGGAGCGGGTGGGGGGAGCGGGTGGGGGGAGCGGGTGGGGGGAGCGGGTGGGGGGAGCGGGTGGGGGGAGCGGGTGGGGGGAGCGGGTGGGGGGAGCGGGTGGGGGGAGCGGGTGGGGGGAGCGGGTGGGGGGAGCGGGTGGGGGGAGCGGGTGGGGGGAGCGGGTGGGGGGAGCGGGTGGGGGGAGCGGGTGGGGGGAGCGGGTGGGGGGAGCGGGTGGGGGGAGCGGGTGGGGGGGGAGCGGGTGGGGGGAGCGGGTGGGGGGAGCGGGTGGGGGGAGCGGGTGGGGGGAGCGGGTGGGGGGAGCGGGTGGGGGGAGCGGGTGGGGGGAGCGGGTGGGGGGAGCGGGTGGGGGGAGCGGGTGGGGGGAGCGGGTGGGGGGAGCGGGTGGGGGGAGCGGGTGGGGGGAGCGGGTGGGGGGAGCGGGTGGGGGGAGCGGGTGGGGGGAGCGGGTGGGGGGAGCGGGTGGGGGGAGCGGGTGGGGGGAGCGGGTGGGGGGAGCGGGTGGGGGGAGCGGGTGGGGGGAGCGGGTGGGGGGAGCGGGTGGGGGGAGCGGGTGGGGGGAGCGGGTGGGGGGAGCGGGTGGGGGGAGCGGGTGGGGGGAGCGGGTGGGGGGAGCGGGTGGGGGGAGCGGGTGGGGGGAGCGGGTGGGGGGAGCGGGTGGGGGGAGCGGGTGGGGGGAGCGGGTGGGGGGAGCGGGTGGGGGGAGCGGGTGGGGGGAGCGGGTGGGGGGAGCGGGGGAGCGGGTGGGGGGAGCGGGTGGGGGGAGCGGGTGGGGGGAGCGGGTGGGGGGAGCGGGTGGGGGGAGCGGGTGGGGGGAGCGGGTGGGGGGAGCGGGTGGGGGGAGCGGGTGGGGGGAGCGGGTGGGGGGAGCGGGTGGGGGGAGCGGGTGGGGGGAGCGGGTGGGGGGAGCGGGTGGGGGGAGCGGGTGGGGGGAGCGGGTGGGGGGAGCGGGTGGGGGGAGCGGGTGGGGGGAGCGGGTGGGGGGAGCGGGTGGGGGGAGCGGGTGGGGGGAGCGGGTGGGGGGAGCGGGTGGGGGGAGCGGGTGGGGGGAGCGGGTGGGGGGAGCGGGTGGGGGGAGCGGGTGGGGGGAGCGGGTGGGGGGAGCGGGTGGGGGGAGCGGGTGGGGGGAGCGGGTGGGGGGAGCGGGTGGGGGGAGCGGGTGGGGGGAGCGGGTGGGGGGAGCGGGTGGGGGGAGCGGGTGGGGGGAGCGGGTGGGGGGAGCGGGTGGGGGGAGCGGGTGGGGGGAGCGGGTGGGGGGAGCGGGTGGGGGGAGCGGGTGGGGGGAGCGGGTGGGGGAGCGGGTGGGGGGAGCGGGTGGGGGGGAGCGGGTGGGGGGAGCGGGTGGGGGGAGCGGGTGGGGGGAGCGGGTGGGGGGAGCGGGTGGGGGGAGCGGGTGGGGGGAGCGGGTGGGGGGAGCGGGTGGGGGGAGCGGGTGGGGGGAGCGGGTGGGGGGAGCGGGTGGGGGGAGCGGGTGGGGGGAGCGGGTGGGGGGAGCGGGTGGGGGGAGCGGGTGGGGGGAGCGGGTGGGGGGAGCGGGTGGGGGGAGCGGGTGGGGGGAGCGGGTGGGGGGAGCGGGTGGGGGGAGCGGGTGGGGGGAGCGGGTGGGGGGAGCGGGTGGGGGGAGCGGGTGGGGGAGCGGTGGGGGGAGCGGGTGGGGGGAGCGGGTGGGGGGAGCGGGTGGGGGGAGCGGGTGGGGGGAGCGGGTGGGGGGAGCGGGTGGGGGGAGCGGGTGGGGGGAGCGGGTGGGGGGAGCGGGTGGGGGGAGCGGGTGGGGGGAGCGGGTGGGGGGAGCGGGTGGGGGGAGCGGGTGGGGGGAGCGGGTGGGGGGAGCGGGTGGGGGGAGCGGGTGGGGGGAGCGGGTGGGGGGAGCGGGTGGGGGGAGCGGGTGGGGGGAGCGGGTGGGGGGAGCGGGTGGGGGGAGCGGGTGGGGGGAGCGGGTGGGGGGAGCGGGTGGGGGGAGCGGGTGGGGGGAGCGGGTGGGGGGAGCGGGTGGGGGGAGCGGGTGGGGGGAGCGGGTGGGGGGAGCGGGTGGGGGGAGCGGGTGGTGGGGGAGCGGGTGGGGGGAGCGGGTGGGGGGAGCGGGTGGGGGGAGCGGGTGGGGGGAGCGGGTGGGGGGAGCGGGTGGGGGGAGCGGGTGGGGGGAGCGGGTGGGGGGAGCGGGTGGGGGGAGCGGGTGGGGGGAGCGGGTGGGGGGAGCGGGTGGGGGGAGCGGGTGGGGGGAGCGGGTGGGGGGAGCGGGTGGGGGGAGCGGGTGGGGGGAGCGGGTGGGGGGAGCGGGTGGGGGGAGCGGGTGGGGGGAGCGGGTGGGGGGAGCGGGTGGGGGGAGCGGGTGGGGGGAGCGGGTGGGGGGAGCGGGTGGGGGGAGCGGGTGGGGGGAGCGGGTGGGGGGAGCGGGTGGGGGGGAGCGGGTGGGGGGAGCGGGTGGGGGGAGCGGGTGGGGGGAGCGGGTGGGGGGAGCGGGTGGGGGAGCGGGTGGGGGGAGCGGGTGGGGGGAGCGGGTGGGGGGAGCGGGTGGGGGGAGCGGGTGGGGGGAGCGGGTGGGGGGAGCGGGTGGGGGGAGCGGGTGGGGGGAGCGGGTGGGGGGAGCGGGTGGGGGGAGCGGGTGGGGGGAGCGGGTGGGGGGAGCGGGTGGGGGGAGCGGGTGGGGGGGAGCGGGTGGGGGGAGCGGGTGGGGGGAGCGGGTGGGGGAGCGGGTGGGGGAGCGGGTGGGGGGAGCGGTGGGGGGAGCGGGTGGGGGGAGCGGGTGGGGGGAGCGGGTGGGGGGAGCGGGTGGGGGGAGCGGGTGGGGGAGCGGGGGTGGGGGAGCGGGTGGGGGAGCGGGTGGGGGGAGCGGGTGGGGGGAGCGGGTGGGGGGAGCGGGTGGGGGGAGCGGGTGGGGGGAGCGGGTGGGGGGAGCGGGTGGGGGAGCGGGTGGGGGGAGCGGGTGGGGGGAGCGGGTGGGGGGAGCGGGTGGGGGAGCGGGTGGGGGGAGCGGGTGGGGGGAGCGGGTGGGGGGAGCGGGTGGGGGGAGCGGGTGGGGGGAGCGGGTGGGGGGGAGCGGGTGGGGGGAGCGGGTGGGGGACGGGTGGGGGGAGCGGGTGGGGGGAGCGGGTGGGGGGAGCGGGTGGGGGGAGCGGGTGGGGGGAGCGGGTGGGGAGCGGGGGAGCGGGTGGGGGGAGCGGGTGGGGGGAGCGGGTGGGGGGAGCGGGTGGGGGGAGCGGGTGGGGGGAGCGGGTGGGGGGAGCGGGTGGGGGGAGCGGGTGGGGGGAGCGGGTGGGGGGAGCGGGTGGGGGGAGCGGGTGGGGGGAGCGGGTGGGGGGAGCGGGTGGGGGGAGCGGTGGGGGAGCGGGTGGGGGGAGCGGGTGGGGGGAGCGGGTGGGGGGAGCGGGTGGGGGGAGCGGGTGGGGGGAGCGGGTGGGGGGAGCGGGTGGGGGGAGCGGGTGGGGGGAGCGGGTGGGGGGAGCGGTGTGGGGGGACGGGGGGGAGCGGGTGGGGGAGCGGGTGGGGGGAGCGGGTGGGGGGAGCGGGTGGGGGGAGCGGGTGGGGGGAGCGGGTGGGGGAGCGGGTGGGGGGAGCGGGTGGGGGGAGCGGGTGGGGGGAGCGGGTGGGGGGAGCGGGTGGGGGGAGCGGGTGGGGGGAGCGGGTGGGGGGAGCGGGTGGGGGGAGCGGGTGGGGGGAGCGGGTGGGGGGAGCGGGTGGGGGGAGCGGGTGGGGGGAGCGGGTGGGGGGAGCGGGTGGGGGGAGCGGGTGGGGGGAGCGGGTGGGGGGAGCGGGTGGGGGGAGCGGGTGGGGGGAGCGGGTGGGGGGAGCGGGTGGGGGGAGCGGGTGGGGGGAGCGGGTGGGGGGAGCGGGTGGGGGAGCGGGTGGGGGGAGCGGGTGGGGGGAGCGGGTGGGGGGAGCGGGTGGGGGGAGCGGGTGGGGGGAGCGGGTGGGGGGAGCGGGTGGGGGGAGCGGGTGGGGGGAGCGGGTGGGGGGAGCGGGTGGGGGGAGCGGGTGGGGGGAGCGGGTGGGGGAGCGGGTGGGGGAGCGGGTGGGGGGAGCGGGTGGGGGGAGCGGGTGGGGGGGAGCGGTGGGGGGAGCGGGTGGGGGGAGCGGGTGGGGGGAGCGGGTGGGGGGAGCGGGTGGGGGGGAGCGGGTGGGGGAGCGGGTGGGGGGAGCGGGGTGGGGGGAGCGGGTGGGGGGAGCGGGTGGGGGGAGCGGGTGGGGGGAGCGGGTGGTGGGGGAGCGGGTGGGGGGAGCGGGTGGGGGGAGCGGGTGGGGGGGAGCGGGTGGGGGGAGCGGGTGGGGGGAGCGGGTGGGGGGAGCGGGTGGGGGGAGCGGGTGGGGGGAGCGGGTGGGGGAGCGGGGGGAGCGGGTGGGGGGAGCGGGTGGGGGGAGCGGGTGGGGGGAGCGGGTGGGGGGAGCGGGTGGGGGGAGCGGGTGGGGGGAGCGGGTGGGGGGAGCGGGTGGGGGGAGCGGGTGGGGGGAGCGGGTGGGGGGAGCGGGTGGGGGGAGCGGGTGGGGGGAGCGGGTGGGGGGAGCGGGTGGGGGGAGCGGGTGGGGGGAGCGGGTGGGGGGAGCGGGTGGGGGGAGCGGGTGGGGGGAGCGGGTGGGGGGAGCGGGTGGGGGGGAGCGGGTGGGGGAGCGGGTGGGGGGAGCGGGTGGGGGGAGCGGGTGGGGGGAGCGGGTGGGGGGAGCGGGTGGGGGGAGCGGGTGGGGGGAGCGGGTGGGGGGAGCGGGTGGGGGGAGCGGGTGGGGGGAGCGGGTGGGGGGAGCGGGTGGGGGGAGCGGGTGGGGGAGCGGGGTGGGGGGAGCGGGTGGGGGGAGCGGGTGGGGGGAGCGGGTGGGGGAGCGGGTGGGGGGAGCGGGGTGGGGGGAGCGGGTGGGGGGAGCGGGTGGGGGGAGCGGGTGGGGGGAGCGGGTGGGGGGAGCGGGTGGGGGGAGCGGGTGGGGGAGGGGTGGGGGAGCGGGTGGGGGAGCGGGTGGGGGGAGCGGGTGGGGGAGCGGGTGGGGGGAGCGGGTGGGGGGAGCGGGTGGGGGGAGCGGGTGGGGGGAGCGGGTGGGGGGAGCGGGTGGGGGGAGCGGGTGGGGGGAGCGGGTGGGGGGAGCGGGTGGGGGGAGCGGGTGGGGGGAGCGGGTGGGGGGAGCGGGTGGGGGGAGCGGGTGGGGGGAGCGGTGGGGGGAGCGGGTGGGGGGAGCGGGTGGGGGGAGCGGGTGGGGGGAGCGGGTGGGGGGAGCGGGTGGGGGGAGCGGGTGGGGGGAGCGGTGGGGGGAGCGGGTGGGGGGAGCGGGTGGGGGGAGCGGGTGGGGGAGCGGGTGGGGGGAGCGGGTGGGGGGAGCGGGTGGGGAGCGGTGGGGGGAGCGGGTGGGGGGAGCGGGTGGGGGGAGCGGGTGGGGGAGCGGGTGGGGGGAGCGGGTGGGGGGAGCGGGTGGGGGGAGCGGGTGGGGGGGGGGGGAGCGGGTGGGGGGAGCGGGTGGGGGGAGCGGGTGGGGGGAGCGGGTGGGGGGAGCGGGTGGGGGGAGCGGGTGGGGGAGCGGGTGGGGGGAGCGGGTGGGGGGAGCGGGTGGGGGAGCGGGTGGGGGGAGCGGGTGGGGGGAGCGGGTGGGGGGAGCGGGTGGGGGGAGCGGGTGGGGGGAGCGGGTGGGGGGAGCGGGTGGGGGGAGCGGGTGGGGGGAGCGGGTGGGGGGGGAGCGGGTGGGGGGGACGCGGGTGGGGGGAGCGGGTGGGGGGAGCTGGGGGGAGCGGGTGGGGGGAGCGGGTGGGGGGAGCGGGTGGGGGGAGCGGGTGGGGGGAGCGGGTGGGGGGAGCGGGTGGGGGGAGCGGGTGGGGGGAGCGGGTGGGGGGAGCGGGTGGGGGGAGCGGGTGGGGGGAGCGGGTGGGGGGAGCGGGTGGGGGGAGCGGGTGGGGGGAGCGGGTGGGGGGAGCGGGTGGGGGGAGCGGGTGGGGGGAGCGGGTGGGGGGAGCGGGTGGGGGGAGCGGGTGGGGGGAGCGGGTGGGGGGAGCGGGTGGGGGGAGCGGGTGGGGGGAGCGGGTGGGGGGAGCGGGTGGGGGGAGCGGGTGGGGGGAGCGGGTGGGGGGAGCGGGTGGGGGGAGCGGGTGGGGGGAGCGGGTGGGGGGAGCGGGTGGGGGGAGCGGGTGGGGGGAGCGGGTGGGGGGAGCGGGTGGGGGGAGCGGGTGGGGGGAGCGGGTGGGGGGAGCGGGTGGGGGGAGCGGGTGGGGGGAGCGGGTGGGGGGAGCGGGGTGGGGGAGCGGGTGGGGGGAGCGGGTGGGGGGAGCGGGTGGGGGGAGCGGGTGGGGGGAGCGGGTGGGGGGAGCGGGTGGGGGGAGCGGGTGGGGGGAGCGGGTGGGGGGAGCGGGTGGGGGGAGCGGGTGGGGGGAGCGGGTGGGGGGAGCGGGTGGGGGGAGCGGGTGGGGGGAGCGGGTGGGGGGAGCGGGTGGGGGGAGCGGGTGGGGGGAGCGGGTGGGGGGAGCGGGTGGGGGGAGCGGGTGGGGGGAGCGGGTGGGGGGAGCGGGTGGGGGGAGCGGGTGGGGGGAGCGGGTGGGGGAGCGGTGGGGAGCGGGTGGGGGGAGCGGGTGGGGGGAGCGGGTGGGGGGAGCGGGTGGGGGGAGCGGGTGGGGGGAGCGGGTGGGGGGAGCGGGTGGGGGGAGCGGGTGGGGGGAGCGGGTGGGGGGAGCGGGTGGGGGGAGCGGGTGGGGGGAGCGGGTGGGGGGAGCGGGTGGGGGGAGCGGGTGGGGGGAGCGGGTGGGGGGAGCGGGTGGGGGGAGCGGGTGGGGGGAGCGGGTGGGGGGAGCGGGTGGGGGGAGCGGGTGGGGGGAGCGGGTGGGGGGAGCGGGTGGGGGAGCGGGTGGGGGGAGCGGGTGGGGGGAGCGGGTGGGGGGAGCGGGTGGGGGGAGCGGGTGGGGGGAGCGGGTGGGGGGAGCGGGTGGGGGGAGCGGGTGGGGGGAGCGGGTGGGGGGAGCGGGTGGGGGGAGCGGGTGGGGGGAGCGGGTGGGGGGAGCGGGTGGGGGGAGCGGGTGGGGGGAGCGGGTGGGGGGAGCGGGTGGGGGGAGCGGGTGGGGGGAGCGGGTGGGGGGAGCGGGTGGGGGGAGCGGGTGGGGGGAGCGGGTGGGGGGAGCGGGTGGGGGGAGCGGGTGGGGGGAGCGGGTGGGGGGAGCGGGTGGGGGGAGCGGGTGGGGGGAGCGGGTGGGGGGAGCGGGTGGGGGGAGCGGGTGGGGGGAGCGGGTGGGGGGAGCGGGTGGGGGGAGCGGGTGGGGGGAGCGGGTGGGGGGAGCGGGTGGGGGGAGCGGGTGGGGGGAGCGGGTGGGGGGAGCGGGTGGGGGGAGCGGGTGGGGGGAGCGGGTGGGGGGGAGCGGGTGGGGGGAGCGGGTGGGGGGAGCGGGTGGGGGGAGCGGGTGGGGGGAGCGGGTGGGGGGAGCGGGTGGGGGGAGCGGGTGGGGGGAGCGGGTGGGGGGAGCGGGTGGGGGGAGCGGGTGGGGGGAGCGGGTGGGGGAGCGGGTGGGGGGAGCGGGTGGGGGGAGCGGGTGGGGGGAGCGGGTGGGGGGAGCGGGTGGGGGGAGCGGGTGGGGGGAGCGGGTGGGGGGAGCGGGTGGGGGGAGCGGGTGGGGGGAGCGGGTGGGGGGAGCGGGTGGGGGGAGCGGGTGGGGGGAGCGGGTGGGGGGAGCGGGTGGGGGGAGCGGGTGGGGGGAGCGGGTGGGGGGAGCGGGTGGGGGGAGCGGGTGGGGGGAGCGGGTGGGGGGAGCGGGTGGGGGGAGCGGGTGGGGGGAGCGGGTGGGGGGAGCGGGTGGGGGGAGCGGGTGGGGGGAGCGGGTGGGGGGAGCGGGTGGGGGGAGCGGGTGGGGGGAGCGGGTGGGGGGAGCGGGTGGGGGGAGCGGGTGGGGGGAGCGGGTGGGGGGAGCGGGTGGGGGGAGCGGGTGGGGGGAGCGGGTGGGGGGAGCGGGTGGGGGGAGCGGGTGGGGGGAGCGGGTGGGGGGAGCGGGTGGGGGGAGCGGGTGGGGGGAGCGGGTGGGGGGAGCGGGTGGGGGGAGCGGGTGGGGGGAGCGGGTGGGGGGAGCGGGTGGGGGGAGCGGGTGGGGGGAGCGGGTGGGGGGAGCGGGTGGGGGGAGCGGGTGGGGGGAGCGGGTGGGGGGAGCGGGTGGGGGGAGCGGGTGGGGGGAGCGGGTGGGGGGAGCGGGTGGGGGGAGCGGGTGGGGGGAGCGGGTGGGGGGAGCGGGTGGGGGGAGCGGGTGGGGGGAGCGGGTGGGGGGAGCGGGTGGGGGGAGCGGGTGGGGGGAGCGGGTGGGGGGAGCGGGTGGGGGGAGCGGGTGGGGGGAGCGGGTGGGGGGAGCGGGTGGGGGGAGCGGGTGGGGGGAGCGGGTGGGGGGAGCGGGTGGGGGGAGCGGGTGGGGGGAGCGGGTGGGGGGAGCGGGTGGGGGGAGCGGGTGGGGGGAGCGGGTGGGGGGAGCGGGTGGGGGGAGCGGGTGGGGGGAGCGGGTGGGGGGAGCGGGTGGGGGGAGCGGGTGGGGGGAGCGGGTGGGGGGAGCGGGTGGGGGAGCGGGTGGGGGGAGCGGGTGGGGGGAGCGGGTGGGGGGAGCGGGTGGGGGGAGCGGGTGGGGGGAGCGGGTGGGGGGAGCGGGTGGGGGGAGCGGGTGGGGGGAGCGGGTGGGGGGAGCGGGTGGGGGGAGCGGGTGGGGGGAGCGGGTGGGGGGAGCGGGTGGGGGGAGCGGGTGGGGGGAGCGGGTGGGGGGAGCGGGTGGGGGGAGCGGGTGGGGGGAGCGGGTGGGGGGAGCGGGTGGGGGGAGCGGGTGGGGGGAGCGGGTGGGGGGAGCGGGTGGGGGGAGCGGGTGGGGGGAGCGGGTGGGGGGAGCGGGTGGGGGGAGCGGGTGGGGGGAGCGGGTGGGGGGAGCGGGTGGGGGGAGCGGGTGGGGGGAGCGGGTGGGGGGAGCGGGTGGGGGGAGCGGGTGGGGGGAGCGGGTGGGGGGAGCGGGTGGGGGGAGCGGGTGGGGGGAGCGGGTGGGGGGAGCGGGTGGGGGGAGCGGGTGGGGGGAGCGGGTGGGGGGAGCGGGTGGGGGGAGCGGGTGGGGGGAGCGGGTGGGGGGAGCGGGTGGGGGGAGCGGGTGGGGGGAGCGGGTGGGGGGAGCGGGTGGGGGGAGCGGGTGGGGGGAGCGGGTGGGGGGAGCGGGTGGGGGGAGCGGGTGGGGGGAGCGGGTGGGGGGAGCGGGTGGGGGGAGCGGGTGGGGGGAGCGGGTGGGGGGAGCGGGTGGGGGGAGCGGGTGGGGGGAGCGGGTGGGGGGAGCGGGTGGGGGGAGCGGGTGGGGGGAGCGGGTGGGGGGAGCGGGTGGGGGGAGCGGGTGGGGGGAGCGGGTGGGGGGAGCGGGTGGGGGGAGCGGGTGGGGGGAGCGGGTGGGGGGAGCGGGTGGGGGGAGCGGGTGGGGGGAGCGGGTGGGGGGAGCGGGTGGGGGGAGCGGGTGGGGGGAGCGGGTGGGGGGAGCGGGTGGGGGGAGCGGGTGGGGGGAGCGGGTGGGGGGAGCGGGTGGGGGGAGCGGGTGGGGGGAGCGGGTGGGGGGAGCGGGTGGGGGGAGCGGGTGGGGGGAGCGGGTGGGGGGAGCGGGTGGGGGGAGCGGGTGGGGGGAGCGGGTGGGGGGAGCGGGTGGGGGGAGCGGGTGGGGGGAGCGGGTGGGGGGAGCGGGTGGGGGGAGCGGGTGGGGGGAGCGGGTGGGGGGAGCGGGTGGGGGGAGCGGGTGGGGGGAGCGGGTGGGGGAGCGGGTGGGGGGAGCGGGTGGGGGGAGCGGGTGGGGGGAGCGGGTGGGGGGAGCGGGTGGGGGGAGCGGGTGGGGGGAGCGGGTGGGGGGAGCGGGTGGGGGGAGCGGGTGGGGGGAGCGGGTGGGGGGAGCGGGTGGGGGGAGCGGGTGGGGGGAGCGGGTGGGGGGAGCGGGTGGGGGGAGCGGGTGGGGGGAGCGGGTGGGGGGAGCGGGTGGGGGGAGCGGGTGGGGGGAGCGGGTGGGGGGAGCGGGTGGGGGGAGCGGGTGGGGGGAGCGGGTGGGGGGAGCGGGTGGGGGGAGCGGGTGGGGGGAGCGGGTGGGGGGAGCGGGTGGGGGGAGCGGGTGGGGGGAGCGGGTGGGGGGAGCGGGTGGGGGGAGCGGGTGGGGGGAGCGGGTGGGGGGAGCGGGTGGGGGGAGCGGGTGGGGGGAGCGGGTGGGGGGAGCGGGTGGGGGGAGCGGGTGGGGGGAGCGGGTGGGGGGAGCGG